>NC_080173.1:99458535-99477566 GCF_950295315.1 Erinaceus europaeus
CACCATTCCAGGTGGACTATATTCATTTTTTCCAGATAGAGAAAGGCAGAGGGAGAAAGAAGAGAGACACCACAGAACTGTGTCATGGCTTGGGAAATTCCCCCTTTGTGTGGTGCTTGCCTGTGGTGGCCTCAGGTTCAAATGTGGATACTCCTGCATGGTAAAGTGTGCGATCTACCAGGGAAACCATCTGTTGGCCCCCAAACTGCCATGGTCTTATTTTTTTAAGTATTTTTTAAAGATTTTATTTATTTATTAATGAGAAACATAGGAGGAGAGAGAAAGAACCAGGCATCACCCTGGTTACATGTGCTGCCAGGTATTGAACTCAGGACTTCATGCTTGAGAGTCCGATGCCCTATCAGCTGCGCCACCTCCCGGACCACGGTCTTATTCTTTGTACTGGCAAACCTCAGCTTTCAAGTCAAAACTTTTTTTTTTTTTTTTTTTGCCTCCAGGATTATTGCTGGGGCTCGGTGCCTGCACTACGAATCCACTATTCCAAAAGGCTATTTTTCCCCTTTTGTTGCCTTTTCTACTTGTTGTTGTTATTGCTGGACTGGACAGAGAGAAATCAAGAGAGGAGGGAAGACAGAGATGGGAGAAATAGATAGACACCTGCAGACCTCCTTCACTACTTGTGAAGCGACTCTCCTGCAGGTGGGGAGCCCGGGGACTCAAACTCAGACCCTTCTGTTGGTCCTTGCACTTCACGCCATGTGCTCTTAACCCGCTGTGCTACCACCCCGCACCCAAAACTGATTCTGACACAAGCTTGCCTTATGTCTATTACTCATGCCTTCTTTCAATAGAGTATCTTCCCTGATCTTAGTTCAACTTTAACAAAAAAAAAAACAAAAAAAAAACTGTTTTTATTTATTGGATAATGACAGTCAGAAATTGAGAGGGAAAGTGGTGATAGAGAGGGAGAGACAGAGACACCTGCAGCCCTGCTTCACCACTCTCCATACTATCCCTTCGCAGGTGGGGACTGGGGACTCCAATCCTGATCCTTGCGCATTGTAACGTGCACTCAAACGGTGCACCACCACCACCCCTCAACTTTTTTTTTATATCAAAGGACTATTATTCACCACAGGCTCGGTCACCTGGAAAGGGCTCGCCTAACTGCCAAGGTGAGGATGCTGGGGAGGGCACTTAAATGAGACATGCTTTCCCACACAGCCCAGACCGGCCTCGTTGCCACTGATAATCTTGTCGCCTCTTGTGATAGCAGGAGCTTGAGGAGTCCTGGGGCTAAGGCGTGCAGTTTCCTTGCCCTACCAGGTTGGCACGTCTTGAAGGGAGAGAGTTCTTCTGATAATTCTCATTTTGGGGGAGGACTTGGCAAGGGAAGGGTGGGATGGAAGAGGCAGGAGAAAGGAGAAGGGAAACTTCTCCACTCAGCTGCATGGGGGAGTTCCCTGTCTCCTAAGGCCTCGGGAAATTTTCCACTCCACGTCCCAGACTTCAGCATGGGTACACTGAAAAAAAAGTACCGCCTAGTTGCCCCTCAGAGTACCTCACTACCTTGACTTTATCATTTCTTTTTTCCATCTCTCTTTTTAAAATTTTATTTCGGAGGCTGGGGTAGGCAGCATAGTGGTTATGCAAAAGACCTTCATGCCTGAGTCTCTGAAGTCCCAGGTTCAATCACCTGCACCACCATAAACCAGATCTGACCAGTAAAAAACTAACTAAATAAATTTGGATACATGCACACATACATAAATACATATATATATATTATTTGATAGGGACAGAGAAAAGTTGAGGGGAAAGGGGAAGATAGACACCTGCAGTACTGCTCTAGCATTCATGAAGCTTCCCCCCTGCAGGTGCTGGGGTTTGTGTACACTAACATGTGCTCCACCACCCGGCCCTGATTTTATCATTTCTCTGTTGTGCCGGTCCCAAGAACAGTCTTGTCAATAGATACCTCAAAAATCTTGTCTAAAAATAGAGATTTTGGAGACTATGCTTAAGAGATCAGCTGGTGCTCTTTCTCCATCTTCCTTTATTCTAAAAACCTCTTTTCCTTTCCCCCGGTTAGCAACTGACTGGAGCCTGTGTAACGCTAGGTTTTCTGAGCCTCCTGGCCAGGTAGCCTGGACCAAGAGGAGACAGCAGTCAGTAGGACGGTGCTTGTGGTTTAGCATTCCATTCAGAAATGGAATGCCCTTGTGAACATTTTTTTTTTTTTTTTGCCTCCACAGTCATTGCTGGGGCTCACGAATCCGCTGCTCCTAGAGGCCATTTTTCCCATTTTGTTGCCCTTGTTGTTGTGCTTGTAGTTTTTATCATTATTGTTGTCATAGCTATTGTTGCTAGATAGGACCGAGAGAAATGGAGAGAGGAGGGGAAGACAGAGAGGGGGAGAGAAAGACAGACACCTGCAGACCTGCTTCACCGCCTGGGAAGCGACCCCCCTGCAGGTGGGGAGTTGGGGGCTCAAACAAGGATCCTTACGCTGGTCCTTGTGCTCTGTGCCATGTGTACTTAACCCACTGCGCTACCGCGGGTTAAACTTAAGACAGTTTTCTTTTAAACATATTTACAGAAAACTGCAAGAAAGCAGAAGATTGAGGATCCTGGCATCATGTGCCTGTCTAAGTGCTCACATATCAGTGCCCAAGGACCCAGGTTCAAAGCCCTTGCTCCCCACCTGCTGGGGGAAGCTTCATGAATGGTGAAGCTGGTTTGCAGGTGTCTCTCTCTTGCTCTATCTCCTCCTCCCCTCTCAATTTCTCTCTGTCTCTATCCAATAATAAATGAAAATTTTTTAAAAATTAAAAAGGAGGGAGTCGGGCTATAGCAGAGCGGGTTAAGCGCACATGGCGCAAAACTCGAGGACTGGCATAAGGATCCCGGTTCGAGCCCCCGGCTCCCCACCTGCAGGGGAGTCGCTTCACAGGTGGTAAAGCAGGTCTGCAGGTGTCTGTCTTTCTCTCCCCCTCTCTGTCTGCCCCTCCTCTCTCCATTTCTCTCTGTCCTATCCAACAACGACATCAATAACAACAACTACAACAATGATAAAAACAAGGGCAACAAAAAAGGGAAATAAATAAAATATTTTATAAAAAATTAAAAAGGAAAAAATAAAACAATGCTATTTTTTAAAGTGGGAGGTTATACGTAAAAAATATTAAATTATGTATTGTGAGGAGGTAGGGAGGCTGTCAGGTCCTGGTGCTTGATGGTGGAGGAGGACCTTGGCTTCTAGGCTGGGGGTGAGAATGTTTTGCAGAAAATGTAGAAATTTTACACATGGTAGTCTGGGAGGTGGCATAGTGGATAAAGTATCAGACTCTCAAGCACCAGGTCCTGAGTTCAATCCCTGGCAGCACATGTACCAAAGTGATGTCTGGTTCTTTCTCCTCCTATCTTTTTCATAAATAAATAAAAGATAACAAATAAAAAAGAAATTTATGCATATATCAACAATTGTATTTACTGTAAACCATTAATACCACCAATAAAAAAGAAACAACTGGGAGTCAGGTGGTAGCACACGGGTTAAGCGCAGGTGGTGCAAAGCGCAAGGACCTGCAAAAGGATTCCGGTTCTAGACCCCGGCTCCCCACCTGCAGGAGAGTCACTTCCCAGGCGATGAAGCAGGTCTGCAGGTGTCTGTCTTTCTCTCCCCCTCTCTGTCTTCCCCTTCTCTCTCCATTTCTCTCTGTCCTATCCAACAACGACGGCATCAATAATAACACCAATAATAACTACAACAATAAAAACAAGGGCGGCAAAAGGGAATAAATAAATATTTTTTAAAAAAACTAAGAGAGGGGGTCAGATAATGATACCCCTGGTAGAGTGACACAGTGCCATCTCTACGACCCAGTTCAAGATCCTGGTCCCCATCTCCACAGGGAAGCTTCCCACGTGGTAAGGGAGTGCAGCGGGTGTCCCTCTTTCACTCACTCTCCTTCTCCATCTTCTCCTTCCATCTCTGTCTTTATGAAAAAGGAAAGAAGAAAAAAAAGGAAAAAAAGGGGCTTCCAGGAGCAGTGTGTTTGCTGTGCAGGCACAGAGCCCCAGCAATAATCCTGGTGGCAATAAAAAAATAAAGATTACAAATATTTATTCTTTTTTTTTTTTTGCCTCCAGGGTTATTGCTGGGGCTCGGTGCCTGCACCATGAATCCACTGCTCCTGGAGGCCATTTTTTCCCCTTTTGTTGCCCTTGTTGTTGTAGCCTTGTTGTGGTTATTATTGTTATTGTTGATGTCGTTCGTTGTTGGATAGGACAGAGAGAAACGGAGAGAGGAGGGGAAGACAGAGAAGACAGGGGGAGAGACAGACAGACACCTGCAGACCTGCTTCACCGCCTGTAAAGTGACTCCCCTGCAGGTGGGGAGCCGGGGGCTTGAACTGGGATCCTTACGCTGGTCCTTGTGCTTTGAGCCACATGCGCTTAACCCGCTGCGCTACCGCCTGACCCCCCTAGTTATTCTTTCTATATATATATATATATATATATATATATATATATATATATATATATATATGTTTTTACCAGAGAACTGTTTAACTCTAGTTTATGGTGGTGTGGGGGATTGAACCTGGGACTTTGGAGCCTCAGGCATGAGACTTTCTTTGCATAACCATTATGCTATCTGCCCCCAAGTTATTCTTTAAATTTATTGCCACCAGGGTCAGCTGGGGCATACTGCTGGCATGACAAATCCACTTTTTTTCTTTCTATTTTTTTTTAACAGAACAGAGAGAAAATGAGAGAGGAGGGCAAGATAGGGAGAGAGAAAGACAGCTGCAGACCTGTTTTACTGCTTGTGAAACTTCCCCCTGCAGGTGGGGACCTAGGGACTTGAACCTGGGTTCCTGTACATGGTATATTCTTATTTAGTTAGTTTGGATAGAGACAGAGAAAAAATGAGAGGGAAGGGGAAGACAGAGTGGTAGAGAGAGAGACCTTGCAGCACTGCTTTACCAGACGTGAAGCTTCCCCACCCCCACATACCCCCCCACAGGTGGGGACTGAGCTTGAACCAAGGTCCTTGCTCACTGTAATAATGTGTGCGCTTTGAATCAAGAGAACAAAGATGCTTTTGATTTGACTGAACATATCTCATAAAGGGGCATTATCCAAGATATATAAACAATTCCATCTGGGTGGGGGAGATAGCATAATGGTTATACAAAGAGACTCTCCTACCTGAGGCTCTGAAGTCCCAGGTTCAAACCCCCCCTCCACCACCATTAGCCAGAGCTGAGTAGTACTCTCCTCTGGTAAAAAATTAATTAATTATAAAACTAAAAAAAAAAAACCAAAACCACAGATGGTTCATTATCATTTATAAGAGAAGTGCAAATCAAAATGAAGATATCACCCTGTGCCCTTGAGAATGACCTATATATAAATGCCAGGAGGTGGCACCGTAGATAAAGCATAAGTCCTGAGTTTGATCCCTGACATCACATATGTCAGAGTGATGCTCTGGTTCAATTTCCCTCTCCCTTTTTCATATATACTTTTTTAAAAAAATATTTATTTATTTATTCCCTTTGTTGCCCTTGTTTTATTGTTGTAGTTATTATTATCATTATTGATGTTGTCATTGTTGGGTAGGACAGAGAGAAATGAAGAGAGATGGGGAAGACAGAGAGGGGCAGAGAAAGATAGACACCTGCAGACCTGCTTCATTGCCTGTGAAGCGACTCCCTAGCAGGTGGGGAGCTGGGGGCTCGAACCGGGATCCTTATACCTGTCCTTGCATTTTGCACCACCTGTGCTTAACCCGCTGTGCTATCGCTCAACTCCCCATATATAAATACTTTTTAAAATGTTAGAAACAAGTGACAAGGGAATTGGTGGTAATGTAAATTGGTTCAGTGTCTATGGGAAAAAGTATGTCAGTTTCTCAAAAAAAAAACAAAAAAAAAAAAAACAGCATCCTAGAAGTAGAAGGTGGTATATGGCTGGATCTTCATGAATGAGGGCCCTAGTTTGATCTCTGGCATCACATGTGCCAAAGTAGTGCTCTGGTTTCCTCTTTCATTGATAAATCTGTCAACAGATGAATGGATCAAGAAGATACGCACACAGTGGAAAAGTTCTCAGTTATGAAGAAAATTAAATCTTACCTTTTGCTACACAATATGAATGGGACTGGGAGGGATCCTGAACTATTTCAAGTTAAAGAAGTCAGGAGAGCTCTTCTCTTCTCTTCTCTCCTCTCCTCTCCTCTCCCGGATCAACTAGGAATACCAAAGGAGACCACCTGGGACCTAAACAAGACAGGACTAGAATGACTACAGGAACCCACCAAATCACTGGTGAGTGCAAACACACGTGGCTGGTGACAGAGAGGAGCCTAGGGAGAGACTAAGTGGCTGGTAACAGTCTGGTGGTTTATCAGTTGAGACACCACCTCCAGTCTGTTCCACCAACAAGGGAACAGCTGAAGGGAGGAGAGGACTCCCCGAAGACTCACCAAGTGCAACCCTGAGTCTCTATTGCTACTGCCTTCAGAATCTGGAGCAGAAGCAGGGAGGGACATGGGGGACAGAGATCTAACCAGGAAACTCAGGAGAAGACCTATACCTCGGTGGCATAGCTGTGGAGCTGTGAAAGTCTCTTTGCATAACCACCGGACTATCTCTGCCACACCCTGCCTTATCTCTTGGTCAGGAGTCAGTGATTAAGCTAAGAAGCCTACTTATAGTTTAGAAGCCCTCAGGCTCCCACAGCCTACAGGGAAGAAAAAAAAAAAAAAGAGGCTTTTAAATCACTGAGCTCCAACTCAGGGATTAAAATACTATTGAAACAACTGTTAACTTCCACCATTGTGAACCCTTTAATTACCTGACTTAGACACAAGTCAATCCAGGAAATAGTGATCAGTAATTTGAAAAGTACTAAGAGAGGGAACTCATAACATAATATATAAAATGGGTAAACCAACAAGAAGAAATATTGGAGAAACGAATCAGGACAACAGTCCAGCTAAAAGCCCCCCAAAGGGTGAAGCACAAAATAACGAGTTCAACATCCAAACATTGGCTAAGGAAATAATCACAGAAGTGAGTAAAGAGTTTGAAAGAATTGTAATCAGAAATACAGGAACAACAAATGAGACTCTGAAAGAAAACACTATCTCAAGGTTATTAGAGAGCTTAAAGCTGAAATCGCTGAGCTAAGAATACAACTAGCTGAACAAGCTAAAACAGTATCAGAACAAGGTAACAAAATAGATGAACTCCAGAAAACAGTAGAGGGCAGAGAGAATAGAATCAATGAGACTGAAGACAGAATTAGCAAGATCGAGGACGAATTAGAGACAACTAAAAAAGAAGTAAGAGATCTCAAAAAGAGATTAAGAGATGCTGAAAACAACAACAGAGACCTATGGGATGACTTCAAAAGAAACAATATATGCATTATTGGCATACCAGAGGAAGAAAGAGAGGGAGAGGAAGAAAGCATTCTTCAGGCCATAGTAGCTGAAAACTTCTCTAGTCTAGACAACATCAAAGACATAAAGATTCAAGAAGCCCAGAGGGTCCCAAATAAAATTAACCCAGACTTAAAGACACCAAGACATATCATATTTAGAATGGAAAGGAATAAGGATAAAGAAAGGATTCTGAAGGCTGCAAGAGAAAAACAAAGAGTCACCTACAGAGGAAAACCCGTAAGATTAGCAGCAGACTTCTCCACACAAACACTACGGGCCAGAAGAGAATGGCAAGATATCTATCAAGCGCTCAATGAGAAAGGCTTTCAACCAAGAATACTGTATCCTGCTAGACTGTCATTCAGACTAGATGGAGGCATCAAAACCTTCTCAGACAAGCAACAGTTGAAGGAATCAACTATCACCAAGCTTTCCCTGAAAGAAGTTCTGAAAGTCAGACCATCATAAATAGGTCATATATCAGAACACTCTAAAACTCTACAAGAATGGCGTTAAAATATCTTCAATCTTTGATATCAATAAATGTCAATGGCCTGAATTCACCTATTAAAAGACACAGAGTAGGAAGATGGATCAGAAAATATAACCCAACAATATGCTGTCTACAGGAAATCCACCTAACTCAACAAGACAACCACAGACTTAAAGTGAAAGGATGGAAAACTATCATACAAGCCAATGGCCCATAAAAAAGGACAGGAACAGCTATTCTCATATCTGACATGATAGACTTTAAACTAAGTAAGATTAAAAAAGATAGGAATGGACACTACTTAATGCTCAGAGGATTGGTCAATCAAGAGGACTTAACAATTATTAACATTTATGCACCCAATGAGAAGCCATCTAAATACATCAAATGTCTACTGAAAGAGCTACAGCAATATATTAACAGCAACACAAAAATAGTAGGGGACTTCAACACCCCACTCTCTCAGCTTGACAGATCATCCAGGCAGAAAATCAATAAAGACATAAGGGAGCTAAATGAAGAGATAGATAAACCAGAACTATTGGACATTTTCAGAGTCATTCATCCCAAGAAACTGGAATACACAGTTTACTCAAATCCACATGGGTCATTCTCAAGGATAGACCATATGTTAGGCCACAAAGACAGCATCAGCCAATTCAAGAGCATTGAAATCATCCCAAGCATCTTCTCAGACCACAATCGGATGAAAGTAACATTTAACAATCAACAAAAGATTAGTAATAGTCCCAAAATGTGGAAGCTCAACAGTACACTTCTTAATAACCTCTGAGTCAAAGAGGAAATCAAGGAAGAAGTCAAAATGTTTCGAGACTTCAATGAAAATGAAGACACAAGCTATCAAAATATTTGGGACACAGCTAAGGCAATACTGAGAGGGAAGTTCATAGCTATACAAGCACACATTAGGAAACAAGAAAAAGCACAAATAAACAGCCTGATTGCACATCTTAAAGACCTAGAAGAAGAACAACAAAGGAACCCTAAAGCAACCAGAAAGACAGAAATCACTAAAGTTAGGGCAGAAATAAATAACATTGGGAATAGGAAAACCATACAAAAGATCAACGAAAGTAAATGTTGGTTCTTTGAAAGAGTGAACAAAATCGACAAACCTTTAGCCAGACTCACAAAACAAAAAAGGGAGAAGACCCAAATAAATCAGATAGTAAATGAAAGAGGAGATATCACAACAGACACCGCAGAAATTCAACATATCATGCGAAGCTTCTATGAACAACTATATGCCACCAAGCTAGAGAACCTGGAAGAAATGGACGATTTCCTAGATACCTACCAACTTCCAAAACTAAGTAAAGAGGAAGTGGATACCATGAACAGGCCCATCACAGCTAATGAAATTGAAACAGTTATCAAAAATCTCCCCCAAAATAAAAGTCCTGAACCAGATGGTTTTACAAATGAATTCTACAAAACCTTCAAAGAAGAACTAATACCTCTACTTTTAAAAGTCTTTCAGAAACCAAATACAAAAGTAAATTCCAAGTGGATCAAGGACTTGGATGTTAGACAACAAACCAGCAGATACTTAGAGGAAAATGTTGGCAGAACTCTTTTCCGCATAAATTTTAAAGACATCTTCAATGAAACGAATCCAATTACAAAGAAGACTAAGGTAAATATAAATGGGACTACATCAAATTAAAAAGCTTCTGCACAGCAAAAGAAACCACTACCCAAACCAAGAGGCCCCTCACAGAATGGGAGAAGATCTTTACATGCCATACATCAGACAAGAGTTTAATAGCCAACATATATAAAGAGCTTGCCAGACTCAACAACAAGACAACAAATAGCCCCCATCCAAACATGGGGGGAGGACTTGGACAGAATATTCACCACAGAAGAGATCCAAAAGGCCGAGAAACAAATGAAAAAATGCTCCAAGTCTCTGATTGTCAGAGAAATGCAAATAAAGACAACAATGAGATATCACTTCACTCCTGTGAGAATGTCATACATCAGAAAAGGGAATAGCAGCAAATGCTGGAGAGGGTGTGGGGTCAAAGGAACCCTCCCGCACTGCTGGTGGGAATGTCAATGGGTCCAACCTCTGTGGAGAACAGTCTGGAGAACTCTCACAAGGCTTAGAAACGGATCTACCCTGTGACCCTGCAATTCCTCTCCTGGGGATAGATCCTAAGGAACCCAACATATCCATCCAAAAAGATCTGTGTACACATATGTTCTTGGCAGCACAATTTGTAATAGCCAAAACCTGGAAGCAACCCAGGTGTCCAACAACAGATGAGTGGCTGAGCAAGTTGTGGTCTAGATACACAATGGAATACTACTCAGCTGTAAAAAATGGTGACTTCACCGTTTTCAGCCGATCTTGGATGGACCTTGAAAAAATCATGTTGAGTGAAATAAATCAGAAACAGAAGGATGAATATGGGATGATCTCACTCTCAGGCAGAAGTTGAAAAACAAGATCAGAAAAGAAAACACAAGTTGAACCTGAACTGGAATTGGCGTAGCGCACCAAAGTAAAAGACTCTGGGGTGGGTGGGTGGGTGGGGAGAATACCGGTCCATGAAGGATGACAGAGGACCTAGTGGGGGTTGTATTGTTAAATGGGAAACTGGGGAATGTTATGCATGTACAAACTATTGTACTTACTGTTGAGTGTAAAACATTAATTCCCCAATAAAAAAAATTTTAAAAAAGGGAAAATAAATATAAAATTTAAAAAAAAAAATAAAAAGAAGTCAGGAGAGTGGCAAATACCTGACGATTTCACTTACTTGTGGGACAGAAGGAAACAAAGAGAACGAACCTTTAGACTCTGACCACAGAGCCACAAGAAGGGGAGGGAGGCAGGGCTTGTGGGGAGATTCAACAGACATGGAGGGAGGGATATTGGTACTCTTCACATCCTGAACAGGTGGAAAACTGTACCCCTAAAACGATAGCCTGGGGGTCGGGGGGGTAGCTCAGCGGGTTAAGCCCCCGTGGCGCGAAGCACAAGGACCCGCATAAGGATCCCGGTTCATGCCGTGGCTCCCCACCTGCACGTGTCTGTCTTTCTCTCCCCCTCTCTGTCTTCCCCTCCTCTCTCCATTTCTCTCTGTCCTATCCAACAACGACGACAACAATAATAACGACAACAATAAAACAACAAAGGCAACAAAAGGGAACAAACAAATGTGAAAAAAAAAAGAAAATATTAAAAAAAAGGAGAATTAAAAAATAACAACAATAATAATAACCACAACAATGATAAAACAACCAGGGTAACAAAAGGGAAAAAAACGCCTCCAGAGGGAGTCGGCTGTAGCACAGCGGGTTAAGCGCAGGTGGCACAAAGCACAAGGACCGGCATAAGGATCCCGGTTCGAACCCTGGCTCCCCACCTGCAGGGGAGTCGCTTCACAGGCGGTGAAGCAGGTCTGTAGGTGTCTATCTTTCTCTCCTCCTCTCTGTCTTCCCCTCCTCTCTCCATTTCTCTCTGTCCTATCCAACAACGACAACAACAATAATAACTACAACAATAAAACAACAAGGGCAACAAAAGGGAATAAATAAATAAAATAAATATTAAAAAAAAATAAAAAAAAAAACGCCTCCAGGAGCAGTAGATTCATGGTGTAGGCACTGAGCCCCGGCAATAACCCTGGAGGCCAAAAAAAAAAAAATGATATAGCCTTGTAAACCAACATCATTTCAGTAAAAAAAAAAAAAAGGCACGGGTGAGGTGAGGTGAGGTGAGGTGAGGTGGGGTGAGGTGAGATGAGGTGAGGTGAGGTGGGTGAAAGGAGACTCTTTAGTGAACTGTATTTTTAAAGAAGTATCAAGGGGTGGGGTAGATAGCATAATGGTTATGCAAAGAGATTCTCATGCCTGAGGCTCCAAAGTCCCAGGTTCAATCCCCCCCCTCCCCATCATAAACCAGAGCTGAGCAGTGCTCTGGTAAAAACAAACAAGTAACAAACTCCTCCTCCTCCTCCTCCTCCTCCTCCTCCTCTTCTTGCGTTTGCTGTTGCCAGTCAACAGCATCAGGTTGAGCCTGATGTAAAGTTTCGAGACCTCCTTTGAATCTGGAGAGGTGGCAGTCGTACTAAAACCCCCTAGGACAATCAACTAATGGCATTTAATATGATTTAAGCTTCATGTCTTGTGGACGTTTACCATACGGCCTCTTCGACCTTCTACGACTCCATTACTATTGGAACTATTCAGCTCGTCAACTTATATAAGCCTTCCAGTGCCTCATGGGATAATGAGGTCCTGCCTAGCCCGAATCACCCAGCCGTTTATGTTGGAGACTTTAATAGTCATCACCAAGACTGGGGATATTCCTCCACTCGTGCTGACGGCTCTATCTTAGCCGACTGGGCTTCAGCGAATGACCTCTCCCTATTACACGATCCCAAACAGCCAGGCTCTTTTCACAGTGCTAGATGGAATAAAGACTCGTCACCCGACCTGTGCTGGATTAGCACAGTCAACGGCCAAGCCTTTCCCACTAGGAGACAAGTTCTCAAGATCTTCCCGCACAGTCATCACCGCCCAGCTATCATCCACATTGGCCTCCAGCTCCCACTGATTCTGTGCTCGGAGAAACTAAGATGGAACTTTCGGAAAGCAAACTGGCGTCTGTTCAGTGATCTTACCAACAAATCTATTCCTGCAATTCCAATTAACTCTATCCCCTCTGAAGATTCCTACAGGCGCTTTCGCCAAGCCATCTTCAAAGCAGCTTCCCAAGCCATTCCTCGTGGGAGACGTGCTAACTATACGCCTTGTCTTGATGCTGAATGCGAGCAACTACTAAAGCAGTATGATGAGTCGGGCGACCCAGATGTGGCCGACCATCTCATTGCCTCCCTGGATGCAGCACGCCAAGCCCACTGGCAACAACTCACGGAAAGTCTGAACTTCACCCACTCAAGTAGGAAGGCCTGGAAGCTTCTTCACAGACTGGGTGCCGGTAGCCAACCCCCTCCCGTCTCCCATCCTCCCGTATCTCCAAACTCAGTGGCCAGTCACCTAACTCAAGTTGGACGTGCTAAGATTGACCCAGTCTGGAAAAGAGAAATTTCCCACGAGTGGTCATCCCACTTCCGGTTATCTTGTCCATCTCCAAAACTCTCTCCCTTTACACTGTCTGAACTGGAAGACGCTTTGAAGAGGGTTAAACCGGGAACAGCTGCTGGCTATGATAACATCACAACACTTTCTGTGTCTAAGTTCCCCCCTTTTTCAGATAAGACACTGGATATTATACCTCATCAAAGACCCCTGCAAGCGTCAACCCGGCTTTGACCTAGCACGTTATGATGGGGCCCTCCTCAATCGCTATCGAACAGGCCATGGCCGGTGCGCCGCTATGTTCCATCGCTGGGGAGCCAGAGATGACCCGAACTGCCCCTGCGGCTCCAGACAGACTATGACCCACATAGTCAACGACTGCCACCTCTCCAGATTCAAAGGAGGTCTCGAAACTTGACATCAGGCTCAACCTGACGCTGTTGACTGGCTACGGAAGAAGGGCAAACGCTAGAAGAAGAAGAAGAACGAGAAGTAACTATTTCAATGCGACAGTGATGGGAAGCTGGCTCTTTTTTTTTTTTTAATCTTAATTTTATTTTTTTAATTAAAAAAAATTTTTTTTTATATATTTATTTTATTTATTCCCTTTTGTTGCCCTTGTTGTTTTATTGTTGTAGTTATTGTTGTTGTCGTTGTTGGATAGGACAGAGAAAAATGGAGAGAGGAGGGGAAGACAGAGAAAGGGAGAGAAAGATAGACACCTGCAGACCTGCTTCACCGCCTGTGAAGCGACTCCCCTGCAGGTGGGGAGCCGGGGTTCGAACCGGGATCCTTATGCCAGTCCTTGTGCTTTGCGCCACCAGTGCTTAACTCGCTGTGCTACAGCCCGACTCCCTTAATTTTATTTTTTACCAGAGCACTGCTCAGCTCTGGCTTATGGTGGGGCAGGGGATTGAACCTGGGACTTTGTAGCCTCAGGCATGAGAATCTCTTTTGCATAACCATTATGCTGTCTACCCCTGCCCGGGGAGCTAGCTCGTAGCCACTGCACTGCAATGTCTGAATGAAGGTGGACTTTCACTGACAGCGTGGGCGTGGAGTCGGAGGAAGAGCTTCCTCACTTGACCTGGCACAGTGCTGCTCCCGCATGTGTGTGACTCAGGTTCCAGCCTGGCCCCACTGCATTAAAGGAAGTGCTTGCTGCTGTGGCCTCTTTCTCTTTTCTCTGCCTCCATCTCTCTAAAAAAGAGAGAGAGAGAGAGAGAGACATATCGCACCAAAGTAAAAGACTCTGGGGTGGGTGGGTGGGGAGAATACAGGTCCATGAAGGATGACAGAGGACCTACCTAGTGGGGTTGTATTGTTAAATGGGAAACTGGGGAATGTTATGCATGTACAAACTATTGTATTTACTGTAGAATGTAAAACATTGATTCCCCAATAAAGAAATAAAAGAGAGAGAGAGGCAAAGTGTAGGACTTTAACATTTATGGTCTGTGAAGAAGTGGTCAGGGACCAGGCGGTGGCGCGCCTGGTTAATCACACACATTACAGTGCACAAGGGCTCAGGTTCAAGCCCCTGGTCCCCACCTGCAAGGGAAAAGCCTCACGAGTGGTGAAGCAGGGCTGTAGGGGTCTGTTTCTTTCCTGCTATCTCCCCTTCCCTTTGTAATTCCTGTCTCTATCCAGGAATAAATAATACATATTTTTTAAAGTTGGGGGAAAGAAAGGGGCCATGGAGGGGCTGGATGGCGGTGCGCTTGTCTGAGTGTACTTGTTACAATGCTCAAGGCCTTGGGGCTCCAACCCAAGCTTCACAAGTGGTGAAGCAGGGCTGCAGGTGTCTGTCTCTCTCCCTCTTCCCTCTCAATTTCTGGCTGTCTGTTTACAATAAATAAGTAAAGATTAAAAAAAAAAAAGAAGTGGTCATGGAAACTCAAGCCTAGAGGTCAGATGGACCCTGAATGCTATGCTGAAAAGGCTCAAACAAATCAATCAACGCAAAAAAAAGGTCCAAAAGTGAGACGCAGTGAGGACAAAAGACTAATATATTGTGTACACACATAATAGCAAGTAAACGGACCTTACTCTGTCACACCACATTTTAGTAATTTGACAGATACTGTCATCTTCAATTAATTTTATTTATTATTGGATAGAGACAGAGCTTGAGAGGGGAAGGGAGAGACAGAGAGACACCTGCCGCCCGGGCTTCAGCTTCACCATTGCCGAAGCTTTCCCCCTGCAGGTGGAGGCCGGGGGCTCGAACCCGGGTCCTTGCGCTTGCAGATACTGTCTTAGTCCGGGCTGCTAAAGCCAAAGTTTGAGCGGCTGTAAACAAGAGCCGAGGATTCTGTTTTCCAGTCCCCAGGGCTCCGCGTGCTGGCGGCCTGAGGGCACGAACCCGGATCCGGGGCCCCACCCCGCACCCCCAGCCCCTCCCCCGGCCCCACCCACCCCGCGTCCCGGGCGGTCGTCCACATGCTCGGGCCCCGCGCCCCCGCCGCCAGGCCGCTGCAGGTGAGGTTGCCCCGCCGCCCGCCCCGCGCCGTGGGTCTCCCCCGCAGACAGGCCCCCGCCCCGCGCCGCGCCGTGGGTCTCCCCCGCAGACAGGCCCCCGCCCCGCGCCGCGCCGTGGGTCTCCCCCGCAGACAGGCCCCCGCCCCGCGCCGCGCCGTGGGTCTCCTCCCGCAGTCAGGCCCCCGCCCCGCGCCGCGCCGTGGGTCGCCTCCCGCAATCAGGCCCCCGCCGCCCGCCCCGCGCCGTGGGTCTCCCCCGCAGACAGGCCCCCGCCGCCCGCCCCGCACCGTGGGTCTCCCCCGCAGACAGGCCCCCGCCGCCCGCCCCGCGCCGTGGGTCTCCCCCGCAGACAGGCCCCCGCCGCCCGCCCCGCACCGTGGGTCGCCTCCCGCAATCAGGCCCCCGCCGCCCGCCCCGCACCGTGGGTCGCCTCCCGCAATCAGGCCCCCGCCGCCCGCCCCGCACCGTGGGTCGCCTCCCGCAATCAGGCCCCCGCCGCCCGGCCCGGCCCGCCCCGCCCCGCCCCGCCGCGCCGCCCGGCCCGCACCGCGGGCCTCCCCCGCCAGCAAGCTCGGGGCGGCCGGCTCTGGGGTCTCCCTCCTGGCCGCGCCGCGCCGCCCCGCGTTCCGGTGCGTGTCTTGGCCTCGGAGCTCTGCTGGGGGCGCTGCCCGCGGGGGCGGGGAAGCTCGCGGGACGGGGGGGGGGTCCCCGCAGGTCGGTCGGAGGGGTGCGGGGCCGGGCCTGGCGGGGGCGAAGCGGCGGCGCGGGCGGGGTGGCGGCGGCTCCCCGGCGGCTCCCCGACCGACGTCCTCCCGCCCGAGCCTCCGGCGGCCCGGGGAGGGCGGGGACGAGGCGGAGGAGGGTCGCGGGGCGCCGCCTCTGCGGGTCCGGGGCTCATTGTTCCGGGCGGCCCCCGGCGGGATCCGGCGGCGGGTGGTTGGCCGCGCGGCGCCTTTAAGGGGCCGGGCCTGTGCGGCCGGGGGCGGGCGGGCGGCGGGCGGCGGGCGGCGGGCGGGGAGCGCGGCCGAGCGAGGGGAGAGGCGGGCGGACGGGCGGGCGGACGGGCGGGCGGGCGGGCGGAGGGGCGGGCGGGCGCCGGAGGACGCAGGAGGAGGAGCGGCGAGACGCGGGCCGCCGCCGCGGTCGGACCAGCGGCCTCCTCCCCACCCGCTCCCGCTCCCGCTCGCGTCGCCCGGCCGCGGGGAGGGGGCTCGGGCCGCCCCGCATGAAGCAGCCGCCGCCGCCGCCGCCCGCCAGCATGGGGGACTTCTACGACCCCGAGCACCCGACCCCCGAGTGAGTATCAGCCCCGCGGCCTCCCGCCGCAGCCCGGACCAGGGCGCCACCGGCAGCCGCGGGCCGCGCGGGGGAGGGAGCGTGTGGGGGCTGCTCGCCGCGCCGCCTCGGGCCGCCGGTTGGGCCCCGCATCGCCGCGACCGTTGGGCCGGGCCGGGTCGGGCCGGGCCGGGCCGGGCCGGTGGGGGAGGGGCGGCCCGTCGCTCGGGGGGCTCCCGGGTGTCCGCGGCCTCCGAGGAGGCTCCCGCCGCCCGTCCGGGGTCCGCCGCGGGTCCCGGGGCCCGGCCGGAGGAGGCGCCGGCGCCCGGCCCGGAGAGCCGCTCGCTGCGAGGGTAGGCCGCGGATCCCCGCGCTCGGGTGCAAGCGCTCCCCGCCGCCGGCCGCCGTGCGCCGGGGACCCGGACCGGAAGGGCCCGGCGCGCGTCGTGGAGTCCGGGGCCGCCGAGGGGCCCGCGCCCGCGCCCGCTCCCGCGTCCCCGCCGGGGGTCGCAGCCCGGTCCCCGCCGGCCCTGCCCGCCGCCCCCGGGCGCTGGGGTGGTTTCGTCGTGGTGGCGAGCCGCCCAGCCCCCCCCCCCCCCTCGCCGGAGGTGACACCCGCACTTTCGCCCCGGGGCGCGGCATTTGCATACTTTCTCGGACCCGCCGCCCGCCCGCCCGGCCGCCCGGCCGCCCGCGCCCGACTTTGTTTCTCCGGTGGACGCGGGGCCCCTGCGGCCGGCGTCGCGGGAGAGGAGGGCTGCGGGCCGCCGGCTGTGGCTTTTGCTTTTTCGAAATGCGTCTTTTCTCCATCCCCCATGTGTGTGGAGGTCGCCCGGACTCGCCCCACCAGACCATCGTTTAGGGGGGAAGAAAATGAAGAAAACACACAGAAACCCCCCCCCCCCCCAAACCTCCCGGAACTGGCCTTGCACGTGCGGGCCGGGTCGGCCGCTGGGACCGCGATGCCCGCAGGCCGACTCCCGGGCCCCTCTGCCGGGCGGGCGCCCGTGGCTGTCGCGGCTCCAGGGAGACTTTTTTTTTTTTTTTTTTTTTCCTTTTTCTTTTATCTGTGTGTTTATTTTGCCTCGGGGTTCGCGCCGGGGGCTCGGTGCCTGCACCACCCATCCACTGCTCTTGGAGGTCACCATCCCCCCCCCCCCCATTTGTCGCCCTTGTTGTTATTGTTGCCATTGATGCTGTTGGCGAGGACAGAGAAATGGAGACAGAGAGAGGAGGAGAGAAAGACAGACACCTGCAGACCTGCTTCACCGCCCGGGAAGCGACTCCCCTGCAGGTGGGGAGCCGGGGGCTCGAACCGGGATCCTCACGCCGGTCCCTGCGCTTCGCACCACGTGCGCCACCGCCCCCTCCCCTTAAAGAGGTATTTATGAGTTCATGGGGGGGGGGGCGGGATGCCAAGGATAGAACCCAGGACCTCAAGCTGCAAAGTCCCAGCGCTCGACCCACTGTGCCTGTGCCTGCCCCCCCCCCCCCCCCCCCCCCCCCCCCCCCCCGGCTGCTAGTCGGTCCCTCTGGATCCAGATTCTGGCTGGTAAACACAGGCGGACGCGACCTGTGTCCCCACCTCCTGGGCGTCTTCCGGCCTTGGGTCACCAGCCCGGCTGCAGAGCTCGCGGTGGACAGAGACCTTGTGTTTGAGGCCTGGGAACCTCCAGGAGAAGCGTCTCACGGTGGGACGAGTCTCCCGAGTGGGCTGAGCGCCTGCTTTCACTTCCTTTGGCAGAATTTAGAAGAAGAAGCTCTAAGGCTTTGAAGTGAAAATTTTTTTTTTTTTTTTTTCAAGATTTACTCACTCACCTCAGGGAGAGCTGGGGCTGGGGGGCAGAATGGTAGAAGCAGCACTGGGCAGCAGAGAGGAAACCGCAGGCCTCAGCCTTGATGCTCTACCAGTGAACCGTTTCTCCAGCCACTAGGAGTGCGTCTTTTTATAAAAAAAAAAAAAAAAAGTTTATTTATTTATTCTCTTTTGTTGCCCTTGTTGTAGTCATTGTTGTAGTTATTATTGTTGTCGTTGCTGTTGGATAGGACAGAGAAATGGAGAGGGGGGAGAGAAAGATACACACCTGTAGACCTGGATCCTTACCCAGGTCCTTGCGATCTGCGCCACCTGCGCTTAACCCGCTGTGCTGTTGCCCAACTCCCAGAAGTGCATCTTTTTTTAAAAAATTATTTTGGACTTTATTTTGTACTTTTATTAGTGATTTACAAAACCGGGCCCAGTGGTGGCACACCCAGTTAAGCACACACATCGCCAAGTGCAAAGAT